>NC_137046.1:24541073-24586540 GCF_032717465.1 Coenobita brevimanus
CGAAAGGAAATACTGGACGATGAATGCTTTGTTTCACCAAGGGTGGGAGCTTGGAGCTGTGGTCTTGTGGAGCTTGGGTTGACCTCTCACACTGCTGGAGCACAGAACCTCTCTCCGTCAGAGCAAACACTCGACTGACTAAGTCGTGGGAAACAAAAGTGGAGCACTAGGCCGCATTTTTCTAACGGTCAAGGCAAGCAGGGGCGAACAATAAAGAAACAATAGTATCGCTCAGTAGAGCACTTAAGTGACGTGCATTAAATCGGTCACTTTTGAAACAGTGACGAATGTTTTGAAAAGTATACCACCGAAGTGGAGAGAGAAATGGTTAACTGAGCGATACACAGTGAGTTTTCCACCAATAGTTCGTGTTTTTCACAAAAGGGAAATGTTGCGAATTTGATTCGTGACATTACGCCCCTACAAAATTAAATTTTTTCCTTATGGGAAAAAATTTGTGGAATATATATATATGTACACATCCTAACTCAGTCACACAAGATTCACACTGTGGTGTGTGTGCTATCCTGCTACAGGAGAAAGTCGCAGTCGCCAGTGAGCGAAAAAAACTCGTATTTAAGTTAATAGAAGCAAGCTTGAGGGAAAAACTCCGTGACGACGGTGAAAATCCTGTACTCAGGTCAAACTGAGCGAAAAGTCACTACATTTACACTGACAACTAATTGTTGTGTAGCGTGGTGTATGTAATACACAGTGTAGGTGTGACAGTTGTAGTGTAACTGTACCTACGTGTAAAATGACACAGTAAATAATAATATGGCGACGACGAAGGCAGAGGAGAAGAGGCAGCAGCGTGCGGCAGACGATCAGCTGGCCCGCACAGCAAAACTGCTACACCCATTGCTGTACCTGCAAAACCAATTAAGGTGGAGCATCAAAAGTGTCAATGAGACAAAATTCTTATTACGTTACAAGTACTCTCTCTGCCTAGCAATCAGTACATGCTACGAAAAGTACGCTCTAGCTGAAAAATACAAGTGACAGCCTAAGCTTTGTACATTCGAGGTCGCCATTAATTATAGCACACGATTAGTGTCGGCAAGTTGAGAATCCTTGTGCAAACTCGGGTCTTCCATAGCCTCCAACAGCACACGGGTCCTCAACCTGTGCCTTGACCTACAGTACTTATATTAATATTGGGGAGCTGAGAATCCTTGTGCAAACTTAGGTCTTCCATAGCCTCGAGTCGCCTCTGCGGAGTTCTCTCTTGAACTTCCCCCTTAACCTACAGTACTTATATTAGTATTGGGGAGCTGAGAATCCTTGTGCAAACTCGGGTCTTCCATAGCCTCAAGTCGCCTCTGCGGAGTTCTCACTTCCCCCTTAACCTACAGTGCTTATATTAGTATCGGGGAGCTGAGAATCCTTGTGCAAACTCGGGTCTTCCATAGCCTCGAGTCGCCTCTGCGGAGTTCTCTCTCGAACTTCCCCCTTAACCTACAGTACTTATATTAGTACCAGGAAGCTGAGAATCCTTGTGCAAACTTGGGTCTTCCATAGCCTCGAGTCGCCTCTGCGGAGTTCTTTCGAACTTCCCCCTTAACCTACAGTACTTATATTAGTATCGGGGAGCTGAGAATTCTTGTGCAAACTCGGGTCTTCCATAGCCTTGAGTCGCCTCTGCAGAGTTCTCTCTCAAACTTCCCCCTTAACCTATGGTACATAATATGTATGTACAGGCCCTGGCCATACTGTGTCCTGTGGGGACAACAAGTGAGACGTCAGGTCTACACTCACTTCACCACTACCCTGTCTCTCAACTGACTCAGAGATTACAGGTGTGGTTACGAACGGCACAGGAAGGACATATCCCTGATTAGTGGTGTTACTTTGACACACACTGCAGGAATGGACAAAACTATCTATGTCCCGTCCCATCCCTGGCCGGAAAAAGTCAGTTCGGATACGGCCCTGTGTCTTCCTTTTGCCCATGTGACCTCCTGAGGCTGAACAATGACCCCATTCTAACACTGCTGGGCGGTACTTGGCGGGGACGAGAAACTGCAGTCGAACCTCGCCCTCGGGTGTTCGTGACTTACGGTAGAGCCGTCCTTGTTTGCGAAGGAACTTGGCTTGACCTCCCCGTGAATACTTAATCACTCGACCCTTTTGTTTGTTCCGCACGGCAGCAAGTGTCGGGTCAGAATGTTGTTCTTGTACAACAAGTTGACTACACATCAGATCTTGCGGCGATTCAATGATCACTGGGGTGACACAGTCTGAAGCCTCAACCATGGCTCGTGTTACCGCAGCAGCCAAAGTCTGAGTAGCGTCATGTTCATTGCAACTATCCTTGACTCCGGAAATGTTGCCGATGATGAGGTCAAATAAGGGTTCTGGCATGACAACTGCGAGTGTCGTACCAGTATAAAATGGAGATGCCACCTGGATACATGCCTCAGGGAACAATCTCACTGATCCATCAATAAGGTTTGCATGGATCTGTCGACCTGTGTACTGCTCAGGCCGAACTAGACTCTGCTTGACAGAGCAACCTGAGGAACCATTATCTCTCAGGACCTTCACAGGAATGCCTTCCACAAACCCTGGCTGAACAAGGAAGGTACTGTCACCTGTGGGAGGGCCTGTGGAGGAAGCAGCTAGCCACTCATGAGGCTGCTGAATTGATGCGGCAAACATTGTGCCTTGAGGGTTATATTGGGAAGATGGAACATTGGCCATCTGTGGAGGGGGGTTCACTGTCACTGTGGGACTAGTGAACTGTGGGGAAGTACCCATACTGGTAGGGACGTGACCACAGTGCTGCTGCTGAGGAATGAAGGCTGCATTGGCTTCCTGCCTCTTTTGAGCTGGTGGTGAAAAAGTTTGTCCCAACGGTCGGTTGAGTGGCTGATACTGCTGCTGGTTAGGGTACTTGTTGTACCTCTTCCACTCAGGTTTCTGAGTGTTTTGCCCCTGGTCCTTCCACTGTGGTTTTGGACCTTGGCCATTACTCTGAGAATGGCCTTGTTGCTGAGGTTCAGTCTGAGACGATTTCCCAGATTTATCAGGTTTTCTGTTCCAGGTGTTTTGCTTACGAGTTTGATACCCGTATGCAGTAAAAATGCGTCAGCCTTTTCTGCCATTTGGCTGGCATCTTTCACCTGGCAGATCTTAAGCTGTGCTATGAGCTCAGCAGGCCACGACCTCTCTAGCTGTGTACGCAGCATAAGGTCAATTATCCCCTCACGCGTGGAAGGAGTTTCATCTTTCTCCATCCACTCAATTAAGTAAGCTGTGAGACGATCAAGGAACTGAACAGCTGTCTCCTTGTCTTGGAGACAAGCTCGCATGAACTGAACTTTGGCGTCGTCTACTGTGAGACCATACGCCTTAATGAGTGCAGCTTTCATCATCTCATATGTGAGATTGTCTCCACGAATTCTGTGGAGAATATCGAGGGCAGGGCCCTCAAATAGGCTAAGAAACTGAAGCCGCTTAGCTGCCTCATCCAGTTGATACATGTCTGCCATGTCCTCAAAACAAGCTATGTACGGCTCGATTCGCTCGCTTTCCTTGTATGAAGGAAGCTTGATGCGTGGGGTCGCCAGGACATGTGCAGGGGGAACGCTCGTGGAGCTTGGACCAACTGCACCAGATGTGTCTGAAGCCAAGGAATCTCGCTTGAGCTTCAGCACTTCAAGTTCATGTTTTTCGCCCGCTTCTCGCTCGGCACGTTCGTGTTCTAGTTCTCTGTCTCGTTGTTCACGCTCGTATTCGCGCTGTTCTCGCTCTTGTACTAGCTCGTGTTCGCGCTGTTGTTGCTCTTTTTCTAACTCGAGCTCGCGTTGTTTCTGCTCGTATTCGCGCTGTTCTTGCTCGCGTTCATGTTGTTCACGCTCGTATTCGCGCTCTTTCTCACGCTGCTCTTGTTCATATGCACGCTCTCTTTCACGTTGTTCGCACTGTTCTCGCTCGTATTCGTGCTGAATCTTACGCTCTTCATGGGCATCATTCTCACGTTGCTGTTCCTGATTATGCCGTGAGAGTATATACTCTTTAATATCGGTTGGGTCTGTAAGACCCATATCTTTGGCTTCCTGTAAAAATATGGTGGTAGCCATGACGCTAATTTACTAAGCAAACCGAAACTGAGTACTAACTGCTTCACAAACGAATGCTAATAAACACAAGTAAAGAGTACAGACACAAGCTAGTGGTGACCAGTCTTATCTAGTTAACTGGCAAAGATTAGAGCAAAAATGCAAATGACTAGGAAGGCTCAATAATTAACGCAATGGGTACGGCGGCTACCCAGGAGCGAATAAAATCGTCTAGTGTTACCAAAATAAAGTACTAAATAGTTAAGTACTCTATGGATTAATAAAGCAAAAATTCACTTGCTAAATTAACGGTAAACACCAGTAAACTTGTGCCTATAAACTTTAATTAAAAATACCTAAATATGAACGAGTGAGCACTATCTCGTGAATAGCTTTAGAGCAAGGAGTTAATATCCTGGAATGAGGTTGCCAATTGTCATGGGGTTTTTCCCTCATGCTTGCTTCTATTAACGTAAATACGAGTTTTTTTTTCGCTCACTGGCGACTGCGACTTTCTCCTGTAGCAGGATAGCACACACACCACAGTGTGAATCTTGTGTGACTGAGTTAGGATGTGTACATATATATATATATATATTCCACAAATTTTTTCCCATAAGGAAAAAATTTAATTTTGTAGGGGCGTAATGTCACGAATCAAATTCGCAACATTTCCCTTTTGTGAAAAACACGAACTATTAGTGGAAAACTCACTGTGTATCGCTCAGTTAACCGTTTCTCTCTCCACTTCGGTGGTATACTTTTCAAAACATTCGTCACTGTTTCAAAAATGACCGATTTAATGCACGTCACTTAAGTGCTCTACTGAGCGATACTATTGTTTCTTTATTGTTCTCCCCTGCTTGCCTCGACCGTTAGAAAAATGCGGCCTAGTGCTCCGCCTTTGTTTCCCACGACTTAGTCAGTCGAGTGTTTGCTCTGACGGAGAGAGGTTCTGTGCTCCAGCAGTGTGAGAGGTCAACCCAAGCTCCACAAGACCACAGCTCCAAGCTTCCACCCTTGGTGATACAAAGCATTCATCGTCCAGTATTTCCTTTCGTTTTCCTAGTCTTAAGAGTTTAATTAAGGTGTTTTGCCTAGGCGTAAGAATTTAGCTTGAGTGAGTGAGTGAGTGCGATCTCATTAATTTGATTTTGAATTGTAAAGTTAAATTTATTTTGTAATCAATAAATTTAACAGTTCTTTTTCTTGAGCTTAATGTAAAGTAAACTCTTGTTTCATTTCTCCACAATAAGCCTATTATCCATATAGCTCCTAGCTTGCATAAACGTTTTGCTATTCATAACTGGTACTTAGGCCAGTCTTGTATTAAACTTAAAATCCGTTGTGCCTCCTAGGAGTTAAGCAGCAGCAAGAACCTGATACTATTATTAGTATTAGTTATTTATTGTCAGGGGTGAAGTAACTTTCTCCAGAGGCTAACAGTAACAGCAATCGAGTAATTAGTCTCTGCTGTGTACTGTTGAGAAAGTTCATAAATTCTCGTTCTTAGAGAATCGCTTGAAGAAGTCAGCGTAAAGTAATCGTTGCTTGATTTAGTAAGACGATCATTGTCCCTGCTCTTCAATATTATTGAATATTATTATCAATTAAATAATATTTAGAATTTATTTTAAAAACCCCGTGACAGGTAGGCAGGAATGACCGGGAGTGTAAGTGCTGCAACCTGAAGCATTAGTGATTTGCAGGGTGCCAAATGAATCAACGCTGGACAAGGCAGAAGCAGGGCCAAAGAACTTCCTTTACACATATTTTCAGAACTGAAAAATCTATACCACATAACAGTTGCTTCAAATTCATATTTCTCCAACTGCCGTAGAGAGCATCTGCATCAATTAATCTCCAAGTTATCCATAAAATACACACGTGATAATTATGTATGGTTAGCTAGTACACCACTCTGTTACATTATACAATACTAATCAAACTGACATCACATAAGTTCGAAATCTGGATTAACTGCGGTCTCTGTCTGGTTTGGTTGTGTATTTAGTTTAATTTTAAAGTAGTGTAAAATGGCCAGAGAACTCTCAGACCTTGCCTCACCTTTCCTGAAGAATCCGCCTTCACTCTGGATCACTTCCGGGCTGGCAAAACTGTCGTAATCTATCCTCCGAGCTTTCATTTGATTGAAGGACGTGTGTTCCGCAACCTGCCATAAAATCATTTGTTTATTTTATTACAAACTCACATTACCTGCACCAATGAACAACGATAATTTCTGGAAAGACTAATAAAAAGAGAGTTACGACTCCACAGGAGTAATCATTCACATTTACGCGCTCACCAAAGTTTCATCCTGTTTGTTTGTTTTTTTCACATTCAGTGCTGCAGAGTGACACCTTCACGTGGTGGTACCGATATGACTGGATGGTGAACCGCAAAAGAGGAGCAACTCTGGCTTGCAGTCCACCGGGTTCATGATCAGGAGAGTCTGGGGTGGCTACTGCTGCTGCTGCTACTGGTCATGCCAACTCTTACACATTTTCACCCTCTTTTCTGCCTTTACGTTCACCCACACATACTTCAGCATCAGTAGCTCAGTCAGGACTATGTTGTGGGGTTGGGGTAAGGGGATGAGTTTTAGATATCATTATTTTTGAAGTATAACTGCTTGGAAGGTATTATAACAGAATTTAGACAATTTTTTCGAGCTTTAATAGAAAAGGAAACAACATAAGAAACCACAAGTAATTAACTATACTATATGTCCACATTTACTGATGCATTTGAATGATGTTATATATATTATTAAAGGTGGAAGTCTGTCCCCAACCTCCACAGCTGCGCTGTTTACCTCCGCCAACGAAGTTGAAGAAGGTTATGGATTCACATATGCTTTTCTCTTTGTTTGTTTGTTTGTCCACACGATATCCAAAAGTTCTCAATGAATTTCAATCAAACTTTGAGGAAGGATGGGCCATGGGCCAAGAAAACATTGATTAAATTTGGGGGTCGATCCGGATCTTTCAATGGCATTGACGGAGGTATGAGCTCTCTGAGTGCTTTCCAGTTTCGTTCCTGTGCCACTTTGCTTTCCACTTCTCTTTCGCACTTTATACTCTGTTTTATCTCTGCTGCAAGATTCTTGACCTCTTTCACCAATTCAAGCCCATCTCCATTCACCAGCACATTACACTGTGAAGAGGGACTTCAGAGTGCTGAGCCATTCCCAGCTCAGTCCTACACCAATCATTTGCTGGTTACCATGCTTGTAATAGTCATGGATTATTTTTACTCTAGTGTCGAGCTGTGAGGTATAGTAATGGCATATACCATTGATATTACCAAAATATTAGTTATAAAAATCATAATCATAAAAATTATCTTCTTAAACTGCATTATTTTAGGATTTATGATCGCAGACTCGCTACTCAACAGTCAGCACTTCATAACTGTGCATTGCATAAATGCTGCTTGGTTTACTGGACATTGTATCCGATCTCTTATACAGGGTGACCCAGAAAAACCTCCCACATTTCAAAGGTAAATGAAAAAAAAAAAAAAAAAAGGTTAATCAAAATATTATTTGCACACATGAAACTTCATTCAATACAGTTTTTATTCATCATGTTTTAAAGATGACATCCTGCAAATGGTGGCCGTCATTGTCTATACACGCTTGGAGGCGATTTCTGAAGGCTGCCTTGGCTCGACGGGTCATGTCGGGTGGAACAGCGGCTGTCTCCTGCTGAATAGCAACCTTAAGGGCTTCAGGAGTTTGGGGTCGATGAGTATACACTCGTGATTTAAGGCAGCCTCACAGAAAAAAATCACAAGGGGTGAGGTCATGGGAACTGGCCGGCCACCCAACATCGCCATGCAACGAGATCACCCGATCCAGAAACATTTCCCTCAGCACTTGCAATGATCTTCGAGCTGTGCGTGCCGTAGCTCCATCTTGCTGAAACCACACATCGAGTTCTTCAAGCTCAAGGTGTTCGAGTTGTGGCCTTAGAAAGTTTTCGAGCATATCAACGGTCAGAAGTTACGGTAACAATTACACCAGCCTCTTCAGAGAAATAAGGACCCACGATGCCAACATCGGCAACAGCGACGGGGCTACCTTAAATCACGAGTGTATACTCATCGACCCCAACTCTTGAAGCCCTTAAGGTTGCTATTCAGCAGGAGACAGCCGCTGTTCCACCCGACATGACCCGTCGAGCCATGGCAGCATTCAGAAATCGCCTCCAAGCGTGTATAGACAATGACGGCCACCATTTGCAGGATGTCATCTTTAAAACATGATGAATAAAAACTGTATTGAATGAAGTTTCATGTGTGGAAATAATATTTTGATTATTTCTAACCATTATTTTTTCATTTTCTTTTGAAATGTGGGAGGTTTTACTGGGTCACCCTGTATATGAAGGCCTGCCGATTGTTTATATTAACATCAATCTTTATACTGACAGTCCTTGTATCATCTGATATATATATATATATATATATATATATATATATATATATATATATATATATATATATTTGAAAGCTGTTTTTCTATTAGTTGTTGTACAAGGGAAATTAATGACTCGGACAGTAACATGAGTGGTATGCTAAAAAAAAAAAAAAAATGCTTAACGACTTATATTAATTAGTACTGGTATAACTTTGCCTCTACCTTTTGTTTTGTATTTATGTTGAAGTTACATGACCTTGGCAAGATTTAATTGCCTAATATCTTGCATTTAACAGACATATCAACAAAAGCTTGCCAGCTTGAGGTTTACTAAAAATTGAAAAGTGAAGAAAAAAAAAATGTATGTACATTTTTGTATCGACAGTTTGCATCATTTAACGTACAAGACGATATCACTGTGTTATTGACAGAAGTTGTACCTAGTTTCCAGTGCCATTTAGAATCATTTATGTTGTTCCTTCAAATTTTGGAAGGGGTGGTAAAATAAAAAAAGCATGTACCAAATGAATATCAGGGAAGACCTTAAATGAGTCTCTGAATGAGAGTGAAAGGAGCCTAACTTTTTCAGTCCGATGATATAACTAGTTTTATCCTTGCTACCAGATGATTTTACCATTTAGAACACCCCCATACTGAAAGTTTTTTTTTTTTTTTTTTCATAATATTCATGGCAGCGCAACTGCCAGGGTCATATGCCGCCGTATAACAAAGAAGTAAAAAGCAAAAACAAAAAACAGAGGATAAGCCACACAATCAAAAAGGAGAAATTCTAAATATCCTTAAGAAGTCCTGCCTCCTTCACAAAGGAGAGGGTTGCCCCTCCCAAGACATAGGCATCCTCGCCAAGCACGGAGGAAAGATGATACACACCACCATCCGTTTGGTGGTCAGAGAGGAACCGACGCCGCAAATCCTCAAGACTAGGACACTCCACCAACAGGTGCCGAACAGTCAAGGGAACCAGACAGTCATCACAGAATGGAGGAGGAGCCCTCTCCATTAAAAAACCGTGAGAGAAATGGGTGTGGCCAATGCGGAGGCGGCACAAAGCAGTCTCCCATTGACGAGGGAAGCCCTGGTAACTGAATGAGCCCACCTTCTGGCAAATCGAGCAGAACTTATTGGCACCCACAGCATCCCAATGCTCCTGCCAACAGCAAAAAACCCTGAAGGCAATAAAGGAGCGCATATCTGCAGCAGGCAGACGATACAGAGGGGACTGTGCAAGAGGGGGACGAGCCGCTGCCGCCTTGGCCAGCTGATCAGCTCGTTCATTCCCTGCCACTCCTACATGAACTGGAACCCAACAGAAATCTACACGACGTCCACGACGCCCTAAAAGGAAAAGCCACTCTAAAATGGATAAAACCAAAGGATGAGAGGGATTAAAAGACTCCATTGCAGAAAGAGCACTTCGTGAGTCACTAAAAACAGTAAAAGCAGTGTGGGGGAGAGTGAAGAGAATCTGAAGAGCAAATAAAATAGCAGTCAGCTCAGCCGTAAAAACAGAAGCAGTCACAGGGAGGCTCCCACCTCGACAGAAGGTGGGAAACACCACATCAAAGCCCACACCCGCATCAGACTTATATCCATCAGTATAAACTGGTATGGAGTCCCAATGAGAAGAGGCATGCTCTAAAAACAGAGAAAATAAAACCTGAGAAGGAAGGGAGGCCTTACTGGATGAGAAGAAACGACAAAATGTCACCCTGGGGAGAAGCCAGTAGCCCACCCTCGGGACACGGTGGGGAGTGATCGGCAAAGAAGGAACAGAGAAGCTAGACATAACTGCACCCTGAAACCAAAGGGCTTTGGAAAGGATGGCCGAGTGGCAAAAATAGGTGACCGAGAATCTTGAGAGACCTTGACAAAGGGCACAGAGTCTGGGAGATGAGATAAGCGATACCAACATCGCATCAAAAGGGAAGAGCGGAGCAAGTCTAGAGGAAGGACACCAGCATCAGCCAACAAACTCGAAATCGGGGAAGATCGGAATGCCCCAGTGGCGAGACGAACACCAGCATGATGTATGGAATCTAAAATACGAAGCCAGGCTTCTGAGGCAGAGGAATAAACTTCACATCCATAATGAAGTTTGGATAAAATCAGAGACTGATGCAAGAGGAGGAGGGTCTTGCAATCAGCTCCCCAGTATGTGTGCGCTAAAACTTTCAAGAGACCCAATGCTCTGAGACACTCAGCTTTTACGTACCTCAAGTGAGGGACCCAAGTCAACCGGCTGTCAAAAATCAGCCCTAAAAACCGGGTTTCCTTTAACCCCTTAACCGCGGGGCGTCACTTTCGTGACGCTTGGGAGCAAGGGATCATACCGCGGGGCGTCACTTTTGTGATTCTGTGTTATTTTGAATTCACCCGGGCTTCCAAGTGGGGGCTTGTATCATCTATCAGTACTGCCAATGTCCAACACTAGTCAGCACTCCTAATCTCATCTGTACTCCCATCCATTGTTGACAATTTAGCCATTTCTCCCCGTTCTTGACTCCCCTCCCTACCCCCCCTCCATTACCCTATCCTCTCGCCTGCCCGGCCATGCTACGCTAAGTAAATCTTCCCTGGAATTTTTCACTGATTTCATCCATTGAAATAAGCCCTATGTCGTATTCTTATACCAAATAATATATACAAGAAAGAAATAAGGTAAGTGAGAGTGCCATACACCTGGAATTGGCTAATTATCATCTGACAACACCTCACGTGCACTCGTTTGCTAATTTTCGCTGTTTTTTTCCCCTTGGAATATGCCGTATAATCTATTTTCGTAATAAATATACATGTAAGGAGGGAAGGGAGAAGCCTAAGTGATATTTACATTCACCTGGAACTACCTAATTTATAATGTATTGTCTAGATTTCCTGCCAATCATATCAGTGCTACACAAAGCTGTTTCAAGATTTAACATTGGTAGCTCTGATTATATATCTCCTAAGTAGGCCTCTAATCTATTTTCATAATAAATATACATGTAAGGAGGGAAGGGAGAAGCCTAAGTGATATTTACATTCACCTGGAACTATCAAATTTATAATGTATTGTCTAGATTTCCTGCCAATCATATCAGTGCTAGACTTAGCTGTTTCAAGAACCAATATTGGTAACTCTGAATAACCCCTAAACAGGCCTCCAGGCTGGCCCTGCGTTATCAGTTTACTCTCATCTTCCGAAGTGAGGGGACGTATGTTTCTTCTTGCTGACTTCAAGGCCTTTTTTCACCCCCATGCAAATGGCTCTGTGACCTTTACCCCCTACTAAACCTCGTGTGGAAAGAGGTAAAGGGCTGACAATTGATAAAAGAGTGACTACGATCTTTCTATTGAGTAAAACAGTGCAAGTGGAATTGTAAATAATGTGTAAATAATGTGTAAACAGCAAGTGAAAGTAATGAATGTAAATATACGTGGACAATGGAAAATAGTTTTATAAGTTATTTCAAGTGATAGTGCACAACATAGTGTAAATAAAATAGAAATGTAAATAACGTAAATAAAATAGAGAACGTAAATAGAAATGTAAATGAGTAGTATTATAAGAATACGAGTATATACCCTAGGAGTAATGAAAGTGAAAGTTTCACTCTAGCATGTCTGAATGCTATGAGTTATGAGAGTGAAGATGAAAGTGACATTCACTCTCAATGCCAGTATACAGGACGAGAAAGTGAATGCTACGTATTTTACTGAAAGAAATTGAATCCCTACAGTGACAATAAACTAATACTACTGAAGGAAACTTATGGATAAAGACTGTAGAGATATATAAGTGTTATATAGTAATAGAAATATAAAGTGTGAGGGGTTTTATGAATAATAAATGACAGAGTAACAAAAGCGAACTAGTACCAGTGCGACGATCAGACGCACTCGTAATTTCCATTGCTTTCACAGTGTTTTTTTTTTTTAGTATGGATCCCAAACTACTTGGAAATTGTAGAATAGTGTTTATAGTGTTTGTATCTGGCTGTGGTAATCATATTACGGGTTGTCGGGAAGTGTAAAGTGGAGACTTCGTTACCCTACTTCAGAGGTCTCCACAAGTCCTACTGTAACCGACGAAGGCTCAACAATCATTCCAGGAGAAAGCTGAAGGTATGTACCATAAGCATATGTAATTTTATTATTCTTGGACTAATAACTGATTTTTGGCAAATATTTTTTGAGAGTCTGTCGGAGCCCAAATAACCCCGCGGCACACGCAAGTCATTGGTAAACAAGCCCGCGGTGTAGGGGTTAAACACGAACTACGACGCCCGTCTAAAAAAAGGTTTGGGTCAGGGTGGACTCCACGAACGCGGCAAAAATGCATGGCAACGGTCTTCTTGAAGGAAAATCGAAAACCTCGTTCATCAGCCCATCTAGAGACACGGTTGAGAGCCATCTGCATCCTCCTTTCTGCCATTGACATCCGTGAGGCAGTGACAGAGATTGATAAATCGTCAACATAGAGAGAGCCATGAACACCATCAGGGAGCACAGAAATAACGCTGTTAATTGCCACCGCGAAAAGGGTAACAGTATGCTCCCTTGTGGCACACCATCCTCAAGGGGACGTGCAGGAGACAGCTCACTCCCGACTCGGACCCGAATAAAACGATTAGATAAAACTCCCGGATAAAAGTGGGGAGTCGCCCACGGAGACCAAACTCATAAAGAGATTGCAATATACCATGACGCCAGGAAGTGTCGTACGCCTTCTCCAAATCAAAGAACACTGTGATATGATGCTGGTTAGTTGCAAAAGCCTGGCAGATGGAAGATTCTAAAGAAAGGAGAGCATCTGTGGTCGACCGCATCTTCCGAAACCCACACTGGACTGGTGACAAGTAACAACCCTTCTCTAAGTACCACACGAGCTGACTATTCACCATCTTTTCGAGGACCTTACAAAGGCAAGATGTCAGCAAGATAGGGCAATAATTAGTGGCCTGCAAGTGATCCTTACCCGGCTTAGGGATGGGGAGAACCACAGCAACACCCCATGAGGTCGGAAACCCACCATTGCACCAAATTCTGTTATACAGTGACAACAGAAAATGAAGGGCTGCATCAGGCAAGTGGTGTAAGAAGGCATATGGGACATCATCCAAGCCTGGAGACGAGTCGCGACACTGCGACAATGCCGTCTGAAGTTCAGAAGCAGAAAAAGCAACATTATACGACTCCTCCGCAGTAGATGGAAAACTAATGCCCAAAGATTCCAGGTGCCGTCGGCGGCGTGCCGACGGGGATGAGGTGTCCTTCCTAGAGACATTAGCAAAATGAGCTGCAAATATCTTGGCAACAGACGAAGAATGAGCCACCACCACACCTGCACGAGATAAAACAGGGGGAGAGGGAACGGGAAATTTCCTTGAAATCTTCCTCACCCGTTTCCACACTTTTGTGAGAGGAGTCTGCAAAGAAATTGAAGAAACAAATGATGCCCAAGACTTCCTCCTAGCCTCCTTCATAACCCGCCGGGCATGAGCTCGGGCCCTCCTATATGCCGCTAAGTAACCAGGGTCACCTCGGTGACGACGAAGTCGGGAGAAAGCAGCACGTTTAGCCCGAACAGCAGAAGCACACTCATCAGTCCACCAGGGAACTGGATGGCAAGGAAAGTGACCAGCTGTTCTTGGAATACTCTGCAGTGCCGCCGAGTGTAGTAAGTCTGTGAAATACTCAACAGCAGCATCAGTGCTGACAAAATCCTCCACACATCGGTTCGGGGAACACAGCTCCTCAAAAACCGGCCAGACCGCCCTATCCAAGCACCAGCAGGGAAGACGACGCCGAGGCGCACTCTGTGTCGATCTTAATAAAATAGGGAAGTGGTCACTGCCATGTAAGTCCGGTAACACAGCCCATGTAAAATTCAGGGCTACCCCTGCAGAGCACAGAGACAAATTAATAGAAGTAAAAATACCTGTTTGACTATGGAAGTAAGTAACTTCACCAGAATTTAAAATGTACAGGTCCACATCCTCCACAATGGAGGCTAACATAGTACCTCTAGCATCAGCTGTGGAGCCACCCCACAGGGGATGATGACTGTTCATGTCGGCCAGCAAGAAATAGGGTGAGGGAAGTGCACGAATAAGATTTTCAAGATCAACCCTCTCAATAGTGGCACTAGGAGGGAGGTACAAAGAGCACACAGTATAACGACGGGGAAGGAAAATCTGGAGAGCAACAGCCTGCAGTGGAGTGTTAAGACTCACAGCAGTGAAAGGTATGTCACTGCATACTAGAATAGCCACACCCCCACCATGACCTTGTCCAGGAAGAGGATCTGAATAAAAAATCTGGTAACCAGGTGGACTGGGAGGCGCAGCATCACCAACCATTGTCTCTTGTAGGCAAACACACACAGGTGAATACGCAGCCAGAAGCCAACGGAGTTCCTCCCAGTTGGCTCGTAAACCACGGCAGTTCCATTGAATAATATTAGCCATTAAAACTATTGAAATAAAAAGGGGCAGGGGAGAAGGACAAACAGAAAACCATAAAAAAATACTAAAAATATTAAAATGGAGGAACTATATACACAAAAGAAAGGGTCACTTAGTGGAAACCACTGAGCGACCCTAGGAGACAATCTTCTTGGGAATGCGGATACGCCCACTAAGGGGCTTGTCATGGGCAGCAGCATGGCTAGAACGAGGGCCTGGGGTCTGCGAAGTGTTGGGAGACTTCACAGACACCCGTCGCTGCCCAGCAGGAGAGGAAGTGCTACTCCAAACTCTGCCCAGGGCCCCCAGTGAACCAAGAGGTCGAGCAGGAGGGATTGGGGTCCTGGCCTCCAAACGTGGAGGAGGCAGGACAGGATCCTCCGAGGTAACCGGAGGAGGAACATCCGATACCCCGGAGGAAGAGGTGCCAGACTCACCTGACACCCCAGAAGCCCCCGAAGACCCAGAAGCAGGGTCCGAGGGCTGTTGCACAGATGGACTAACTACAGAGGATGTGGACTCCATGACCGACACCTTGCTTGGAGGATCTTCAAGACTCAAAGACTCTGAGGAACCACGATGACGTTTAGCAAATGAAGAATGTGCACCATGACTACCAGGGGATACCATAGATGTAGAGGTCGAGTCTTGAACTGTAGCGGCAACCATCTCAAGTGCGGGAGATTGTTGCACTGACATGGAATCAGCAGATGAAGGCATAGGAGCTGACACAACAGGAGGAACTCGGGTCTGCTGCTGGACAGGACGACGAGGACGGCTATGACCGGACAAAACTGACGCATAAGACACTCCGTTATGGAAAACAGATGACATGGCTCTACTCCTGGCCTCAGGAAAGCTTATTTTATCACGATTACAGATGAGGAGGATCTCCTTCTCCAAGCAAAACCGGGCACAGTCTTTAGATGAAGCAGGATGTGCCTCGCCACAGTGCAAACAACAAACAGGTCCAGGACAGTCCTGTCCTGCATGAGTGGATGCTCCACAACTGACACACACCACTGGGAGGCCCTGTTGCAAACGACGACAGACTCGCCCAACATGCCCGTACATCTGACAGTGGTAGCAGCATCGTGGATTTGGTACAAAGGGTTTGACCCTAAGGGACAACCAAGCCACCTTGATGGATGAAGGGAGAACAGTACAGTCGAACGTCAGCAACAAGGATGGAGTTGGGTTAAGAACACCTTCAACCTTCTTCTGAAACCTCTCCACTTTAACAACCCTGTGGACCTGGAGTTCTTCAAGCAGCTTCTCTTCACTGTAACGCAATAAATCTTTGGAGAAAACAACACCTTGACTATGATTGAAAAAGGCATGAGGAACACAAGTGAACAGCGCATCCGGGTCCTTACACTGGGCAGCAAGCCGGGAACCCTCTTCAGGGGATGTAACCTCCACTAGGAGGCTACCATCCCCCTGAGGTGAAATCTTCGGCTCTCTCCCACAGATTGACATAATGCGCCGATGAACAGTAAAAATGTCCAGATTCCCAATAGGCTGACCATTCAAAGTATGAATAGTGTAGTACCTTGGGAATTCAACCCTCTCAAAGACACCTGGCAGGACCTCACAGGTATGTCCACAAGATGTTGTTGTCTGTTGCCGGCTCTTCTTCTTTGTAGTGGCCACTGACTGCAAACCACTGGAACCAGGCAGGTATGGTTCCAAGGTGGCAATATGGGCCTCACCAGCCAGAGGCACAGGAGGCTCACAGGAGGGAGACTGTGAAGGATGGTCAGGGACGGAACCAGGGTCGTCAGCTGCAAGAATGGTGAAGGAAGCCATATATAATAATAACCACCTTCATTCCCCCACCCCTCCACACACCATGGAGCCCAACAAGGGGAGGCCATATGCCAGGGAAAACACCACTGGCGACCCCAGAGGTAGTGGGAAAGTATACGCAGGTAACCACCAAGGGACCCTGACAAGGGTGACTCCAGGACGATAGGAGCCACCAAGTCCCCCAGTGCCCGCTTGACCCTAAAGCCACTAGGTGACTAGCCTGGACGGCTAGCCAGTGACCAGCTGATTGACCTAGTCGGGCCCAACAAGGCCACCCGTCTAGCCAGAATAAGGGACCAAAGAGGTGTATTGCTAGCTGCAGGGCGCACCATGCGCATCGCTCAACCTCCAGGACTCCCGTCTCCCAGCATTACAGGACGCCACGCACGGCAAACACGTGGGGAGGCAACAGTCCCGCCCTAGATGGCAAATGGGCAGGGACTGACATCTCCATTAGGCCTCCTCTACCAGTGATGTAGGGAGTGCTTGGTCCACGAGGCAGACAAATGCCGAACCCTACGAAGGTAGGCATGCCTGTCAAGTAGGTGGCACTGCCAACCACGCTTCAAGCCCCACCACCACGTCAAGGTGACCCCCTACAGTGGGGTACTGAAAGGGGTTAATGAAGGTTGCATCATCATCCAGTTCAACCTCCCCTAAGGTGAATAAAATCGTTGGAATAAAGAAAACATTTATGTCCTCGAAATGAAGTATTTTAATCAAGCCCATTACGCAGCTCACACTCTAGGCTAACTTGTAATTGCCTCTTTATCCCTCACTGTATAAATCAAGGTACTATTGCGGCCAGGAGTTGTTAACCACCCTCGTCCAGCCAACGCGTGTATGTGGCAGCGTCGCATTCACGAGCACAGAAGTTGCCTTTGATGTATTCCTGTCGAAAAATATCCCTTCAGCTTTGGGCTTGTACTAATGAATAAAGCAATAGTAATATTTACACTTAAGGTTTGACTCTGATAACACGAATATATCACATTTATTATTTAGTAACTCTTTTTTGTCATACAATACCCCATTTGGATTTTAATAATACCTGCGGCAACTAGAAGTGGTCTGGGTGGGGATGTATGGGCTTTGAAATATTCGCCTTGCTTTGAGCAGCTGGTGAAGTACTGCATACGTATCAATATAAATTGTACGGTTGTTGATAGAACAAATGTCTGGTCATAAAGCCGCAGTTGGAGTACGCACGTGGTACCCACCACAATAACCACTAGCACAGCTTCCGTCACAACCACAGCCTCTACCACAGCTTCCGCAGCAACTATCACAACCTCTACCACAGCCTCCTTCCTACGAGAAGGTGTGGCTGGAGGATCGAAAGTTACTACCCCTCCTCCAGCATGACCCACCGCAGCAGCAGCAGCCGCACAATGGACAGCGCAAAGACCCACAAAAAATACCTGCAGCAGCCTCAGATGAAGTGGAACCATTCCGTGCCATTAAAAAAATGAATATAAATGAAAATGTTACAATATTAAACATATATGAAGATTCCCCTGCCTGGCAAGAAGCCAGAAATGGAAGCCGTTATATAAAGGAGGCCTCTGATCAATCCAGATTTAAAAGGAAAATCATTAATACTGAGAAATTACTTATTCCAATATTACTTAAGAAATTAATACTTATCAAAACTATGCAAAACCAAATTTGATTACCAATAGTAGTTTGTAAATGTTTTGGGGAGGTGGTCTGTCATGTTAAGTACTGAAACATATTTACTTAAGAATTTAAGACTTGTCAAAACTCTTGCATATCCACTCTTTATTACTACTAGCATTTAGTCATAATAGCCTGTACGATGTTCCTGGGTGACAGTATGTTATTCTAAGTAGTTTTTTTTTTTTTTAATAGAAATTCGTAATTTAAGGGAAATGAACAGTTACAAAAAGTACTTTTGTTATTCTTAGATTTGTCTGATTTTTTAATATGTTTTGTTACTTTATATGAGGAATAACATCCCAAAGTTTGAGTAAATTTGGTCAATTAGTTTATACAGAAAAAAAAATGTATGAATAATACGTATAAGAGACGTGAAAAATGGGAAACCAGGGGAAGTGTGTTCATCTGATGTCTGTGATATTTGGCAGTTTACCTAATAAAACACTCATTAATAAATTGTCCTATCAGCTTTATAATATTCTTCACCATTCCTGAACAAAAACATTTCCAAAATCCCTATATATTTACCTCAAATTTTACCCTCTTTTTGCCATATTAAAAAAATCATTACATTCATGTTTGTCAGTCACTGAAAAAAATAGAAGAATAAAATGTTCCCCTTTCATTCCTCTTTTTGCAGGCATTTTGCTTTTTTGTCTTATATTCAAAACTAATGCAGTTATATCACTCCAAAGGACAGTATGTGTAGTTACGAGACATCACTCGTTTTCTGTTGACTTGCAGTGTCTGTACGATTAGAAACACGATTAGAAACAACTTAGGTACTCTTTTTATTTTATGAGTTAGGATTAGGGATGGTTATGAAGAGGCAGAGGTGCTGGAGAATACAAAGTTGGAGAAAAAGACGTAGAAGGTTGGGAGTCGTCAGGTGAGGTGGCGGCAGGGGGGGGGGGGTGAAGAAGAAGGTGGCGATGGTGGAGAAAAAATTGCTGCTTTCGACACGTTTTTCTTCCCTCGAAATGGCGTCAAAATCTTCTTTGCTGCTTTCCAACGCTGCAGTAGCTTCTTAGACGGTCACCTCATCTTCAAAAAGTTTCCAATAACGATGAGAAATGGCCAAGATTAGCACAGACTGAGAATAGATTGAGATCAAGGCTGGCACACCTCACCCCTCTCAGTGTCATAACATCTCTGGCATCAGTGTTGCCACCAAAAAATTTGGTAAATCTGAAGCTGGATGCCAAAAAATCTGTGGAAATCTGTAGATCCCTCAAAGTGACCATTCCGTGGGGGGAAATGGAGAACTACCCCGTCCGAATTTTCCACAGCCTTCCCCTTGAACCTCCCGAATTTTTCCCTAACTGACCACAGAAATAACATACCACATGTTAAAGATAGAATTTGGTCATAATATAATAGTACCATTGAGCAGTTACAAACTAATATGGCAGTTTTTTTTTTTTTTTTTTTCCAAAAATAGTGGACTGTGTATAGCCAGTTGTTAGCTCATGGAACTAGGCCTGTCACACAACTTGAATACAAAATTATGGTTACATGAATTTTGATCAGCCTTCCTTATCAAATAGGAATGGTTCTCCTTGGTTACAAGTCAAATTAACCGTCCAGTCCGACTACACTTGGTCATAAGCTAAACTGGAAAGGAGTGTAGGCCTAGTATCTTTGTTAAGTGATAGTAAGTCGAATTCATATTAACTCATTATATCACAGGAACCACACCAGAATTAGAGCATATACTGTACAATGTATTTCCAAGTGAAATAATGCACTTCTTTGCACTGTCTGATTAAAAAATGCAGCAGTTGTTTACTAAGCAGCTCCCAGTGCAGGTGGTAAATTACACAGCATGTGAAATATTGTCTTAGTGTGGAACTTTTAAAAAATTCTCAAAAGGCAGATACACTATTTATATTTGATAAGTTTCTTATCCACAAAGGAAGCAAAGCCTGTAATACATTGAAAATGTCTTCCAATATGAAAATCTGTAGATTAACCCTCTTTATCAAACAAATTCTGACAATCTGAAAATAGTTACAAAATCTGTAGATTACAGATAAATCTGTAGAAGTGGCAACACTGTCTGGCATTTCCCGCCTCGCTGGCGTCGCTGCCACACACACACACACACACACACTCCCATTGCCAGAAATAAGACATAATTTTTGCAGAAAAAAGAGGGAAAAAATCGGAAAAAAAAAAAAGGTCATTTTATACATTGGATAGAAAACGGAGAATTTGGTAGCAAGTGACCTCAAAATTGAAATTACAAAATAATTTTTTTGAACGGGAAATAATTGTCGTACGGCTGCCAAATTTTTACAGAGAACGAGTTAAACTCGTAGCTATTATATGGGATAACTTTCGCAAAATGCCTTTGTCAGTCGAAAATCCATCCCTGCTGGCGTCCACTCTCCTTGATAAAGTAAAACAAAAACAAGATTTACAAATCGCTAGTTTTCTTAACCTACAAAACAACGATATATAGTATTTTTTTGTTAGTATATATTCTACAAGGGAAGAGATATGTCACTGAAAGACACTGATGACATATACCTCCATCTCTCTTCCATTGCAAGTGGAGATGTTTACCCAGATAATACCACAACAAACTTTCAGAATCGCATTATCCCACTGCAGCTAGATCCAGTTCATGAATATGAAGTTGGGTTAAGTAATATTTTATTCCCAAAATGTTATTACTGTCTCAGAAATGGTGATCCAGCGTAAAACTGGTTTTCATGCACGAATAATGATATAAAAACAAGGACTATGAATACAATTTTTATAAGCATAGACCTGATACAAAAATAGTTTCCAACTTAAGCTCTCGCAGTTTAGTATCTATAATCGAATCCATTAACTATCAAATGCTGAAAGAACTTTAGAACATTATTCAAGAAACGTATGCTGATTATTTCCCTTGCCAGCAGCTAATACACTATGATAACAACATAGATGGGGCTGTCACCCCAAAAATGGTAGCTGGGGCTGATGCAGATCATATATACACCGAGTTATCAATGGAGTTTGCTCCTCAAATTGCCATAGTGCTGGGGTTTGAACCAAGAGTTCGTTATTCGATAATTCAAAAAACTGAAAAGGAAAGTCCTTCATCCTCGTAACCCAATCCTATTAAAGTTATAGGACCATATCCACCCAGATCTGATGGTTCCAATGATTATTTATATGTGTACTCTGACCTGGTTAACCCTTCACTATTTGGGGGCAAATTGTGAATATCCTTGATGCTATATCCCTACCGAATAATGTGACAGGTAAGGGTGTTAATCCTATAATGTATAAAACAATTAGTAGTTCAACTATAGAAAGTGATAGCATAAAAATTACTAATCAGAATGGCGGACCAATATACTTTAAGACAATCACAGTGTTCCCTGTGTTTTACATATAAGACGTAGGTCAAGAGGTTTACAGACTCAATACTGTTTTTGACACCATGATGTGTACTACCCTGATTCCTCCTTCCGAAGACGAATTCTTGTTACTATTCAAAGACCCATTCCTACTCAAACGAGGAGGGGCTTTAAGTGATAAAACTACTTTTAGGAGTCCCGTATACTGTCAACGGGGGGCTGGCATTTTTGACTTTCTAAAGGGCTTAGGGAAATGGGTATTTCCTTTTCTAATAAAAAATGTAGTTCCTGAAGCTTTGGGTATGGGACAAGGTGTACTGGAGGATGTATCTAGTGGCAAGGTAAATCTGAAGGACTCTGAAACAGAGAGGTATTACAGCCCTGAAAGGTGTCGCTCAAAGAGCTAGCATGAAAGGAGGACGTAAACGAAAGTAAAAAAGGAGGCAGAAATTATGGAAATGTTATAAAATGGATGTACATGACTTAACAAAGCTTAGTTAGATTAGTGATTTGATTCTGGTAACATGTCTCTTGATGTTGCTTCGGGAGTAGGGGTAAAATCCCCTCTCAGCAGTAATTCAGTTTCCATACCAAAAATGTTTCCTCGTCCTCATAATGTCCGGATGATAGAATCACCAGTTGCTTCAAAGCAGGATATGGATGTTCTACCCATAAACGCAGGCTTTCATAAAAAAATAACTGACAAATATGTAGAATTTCGCATACCTAAAGCTGATGGGTCATTCTTTGATATGAGCACTCTATCCCTCGAGTTGAAATTACGAGTTACAAAAGCAGACGGAATTTCTGTACTCGTACATGATAAGATGATGTTTGTCAATGCAGTATTACACACAATATTTAAAAATGCATCTGTGTTCGTAAATGGGATTCAGCTTGAAAATAACTATATGTATAATAATACGGCCTTTATAAAATCATTCACAACACTTAGTCCCTCCAAAGTAGGGACTATTGGTAAAAATTGTTATTTACTTCATGATGAAAATGGTACTGGGATGGATACTGAAGACCATTTTGTTGGGCTCAGTGATCAGGGAAAAACGTTTCTTACTCTAAGGAACATGAACTGCATCTATGTAGTCCACTACTGATGGACTTAAATGGGTTGGAGGGATTTTTACTTGATAACATTGACGTCGCTATTCGACTTAAATTCGCTAATCCGAGTTTTATTATCAACACTCATCAAGATGGGGGAAAAATGAAGTTTCACATAGATTTGTGTAAACTATGGGTTACTCGTGTCTTTCCTCAGCCAGCGGCTATGGCAGCACTTAATGCTTCGTTATCTGATCCAGGCTCGTTTGTGGAGTCTGTGTATAATAAAGAAGTGGCTTGGGGGAACTGTACTCCAAGCAAACTGTATTTGTACATAGTTGATATGGGGCCTGTTTCAGTTGATATGGGGCCTGTTTCTGAACTGTATGATAAGAATCCTTTGTACATGACTCATGCTGACTTGTCAGGGTTGGCTGTAAGTGTCAATGGGAGAAGTCTGTATAACTTCACAATCTCTGTTCTTTATCAGTTCGCATCATTGTACCATTTTACCTTGAAGGCTCTAGGTCTCAATCGAGATCACTTAACCATGAGGCCTATACCAAGGGAAGAATGATTTTAGTTTTATACCTATAACATGAGGACGTTAAAGTTGTAATTGATCCTGAATACACAGGAAATCTAAGAATAAATACAACATTCAAGAAAGACAATGAGTCTAATCGTGTCCTGCTGATGTTTGGAGAAACTCAAGGAATTATTAGAATAAATAATGATCGGCAAATATATTCTGAAGTGAAAGCTTAAAGGAAAATGAATGATCAAGAACTCGAAACTGTGATTCGTAAAAATTTACCCTTTCACTGTATTAAGCAATTTAGGGGATGTCTCGCAACTGAAGAAATGATACATGTGAAAATACCTGACAAACTTGGGCCTGTGTTTATCATCGCTAGCATTTTACCCACTTAAAAATCAGAAATGGGTCACTGGGTTTGTTTTTTCATAAAGGATCACATTATATATTTCCTTGATTCATATGGTCTTCTAACTAACCAGTACTCTGAACATTTTGTAACTCTTTAAAAAATCACGAAACCTAAAAACGTTGTTTTTTATTGGAAATATGAATGGAAAAGTAGGGAATGTGAAAGTGGATGTAGTAGTTGGTGAGTGGGGTGTGCCTGCAGAGATGGATAAGAATGGCAGTGCATTAATGGACATTTGTGCCGGGAGGGGGTTGATGATAGCTAATACCCTCCTCAGGCTCAAAATGATCCATAGGTATACGTGGAGAGTGATGAGCAGGGTGGGTGGTAACATGATTGGAAGGCAATGACTTGTGTGTGTGGATGAAAGGATGAGGTGTGTGTGATGGTTGCAAGAGTATAATATAGAGGTTGGGGGAATGGACTTTCGGACCACCACTTGGTGGTAATTGAAATGGAAAAATAGATGAAGGGAAGGACAGGAGGAAGTAGTTCATACAAGGAGAGTGGAAAAGTTGCAAGAGGAGGGAAAAAAGGCAGAATATAAGACGGAAGTGGAGGAGCGATTGGGTAAATATAGATTGGAGCAGATGGGGCAGGTGGAAGATGTGTGCAAGATATTCACTGAAGAAATCTGTGCAGCATGTGATGTGGTGTGTGGGGGTGAAGAGAAGACGAAAGGGGGTGCAGGGTACAGCATGGTGGACTGAAGAGATGAGAGAGGCTGTGGCACAAAAGAAGAAAGCATATAGTGAGTGGATGAGAAACAGTAACATGGAAGAAGTTGGGAGACGGAAGAGAGAGTTATATGTAGGAAGGAAAAGAGAGGTGAAAAGATTAGTTAGAGAGAGTAAGAAGAAAGTGGATGAGGAATTTGGAAGGAATTTGAGTATAAAGTGGAGGGAATGTAAGAAAATGTTCTGGAAAGAGGTAAAGAGACAACGTGCCAAAGAAGTTAGTTGGGGAGTGAAAGCTAAAAATGGTAGACTGCTAGTCAAGACGGGAGGAAAAGTGAGCAGATGGAGAGAACACTTTAAGGAATGGTTGAACAAAGAGAATGAAAGTAATGCAAATATTATTGGCTGGGGAATGGCTGGGAGAAGGAGGGATGTGAAAAGAGAGGAAGAAATCAGTACATTTGGAAGTTGTGGTGTCAGGACTGTAAAATATCTTACTACATAATAACTAGCAACATACATAATATTGTCTAGAGCAGCGTTTCTCAACCGGGGTTCCCCGGAACTCTAGGGTTCCGCGAGAGGTCGCTAGGGGTTCCGTGAGAAATAGTACTAAATAGGCTAATCATATGTAAATGCATTTTTGAGTTATTTTTGTGTTTAATTTCATATTTGTAAATTTACACATACGGCATATTCTTGGGAAATTATTGGGTATTATTTTAAAGTCTTAACCTGTTATATAATTAAAAAGTATAATAATTATAGGGAATATACTCAGCGACGTCTTTACGGCACCAGTGTGAAACCGCCTTTAGTGGTCAGTAGAGAGGAGCTATTCGTGACGGATTCGTGTATCAAGTGACTCACCCGAGTACAGGACACATACACGGTCTCCATCAGTCCCGTATGTACTTCCTGGCGTGCTTGTGCAGTCCTTCATTTACTCACGTTATTTAGTAAATGTTACCCATCATTTTGGGATTTTATATGAATTTTAAAAGTTTAAGTATGTTTATGAATTTTTTGTTAGTTTATGGGAAGTCTGTTTTGCGTTTCTCTCTCTCTCTCTCTCTCTCTCTCTCTCTCTCTCTCTCTCTCTCTCTCTCTCCTCCAAAGTTAGTTCTTCTGTTTGCCTTAATTTGCTTCAGTTTGATTTGTTTAAGTTTTATTGATCAAGTTATTGTAGTAGTACTAGTAGTTATTATCTGTTTTCGTTCTGTTTATATGTGTTATATTTGACACTGGTTATTTATGTTTAGTTTTGTCTGTGAATGAAAACCTCCGTAAGAGGCCTCTTGAACAAGTAATCTGATTTCAGTTTTATATTTATTTGTGTATGTTTATTAATATTTTTTTTGCATTGTCATTAAATTTGAGATAAACGTAAGTTATTGTTTGCTAAAACCAGTTATCAGAAAAAATATATATTATGTTCTCCTTATGAACTTTAAGTTTATACAGGAGAAAGTTATCAATAATGATATATAATATTTTTTTTTTTGTAAGGGTTCCCAGAGACATGAAAACTATTTCAAGGGTTCCATAAGGGTAAAAAGGTTGAGAAACGCTGGTCTAGAGGTTAGATCAATGTCAAACCTAGGGGCCAGAGGAAGTGACGTTAGCACCTCTCCAGAATGTCTTACACCAGCACAATAGCCCACAAACAGCACCTCGTGACCATACACACACACATACACACACACAGGCTTCTAGAACATTTGGACGACAGTGTAGCCCACGTGATGGAAGTTCTTATATACGGAAAGAAAGAGGAGGAGAGGGGAGAAGGAGGCTAGCAACAGGGGTGAGAGGGTGGCAGGGCGAGAAAGAGAGACAGTGGGGAGGTAACAGCAGGACTCTATACTTCACTCGTGTGTGAGAGACTTTGTTAATATTTCCAAGACAAATAAAAATAGTCCCATACTAATCTTAACCTCTCCTGTCATTGCATGACAAAGGGAACGAAGATTACTTACAAAACTACTCACGTATAACAACCGCTCATCCACGAGTCTAATATATGTATAACTGATCTACAAAACACACTACAAGAAGCTACGAAGTTTCTACAAAAGATGGTGGCAGCGAAAGTATGAACGTCGTCTACGAATCTACACTGAATTTCTACAAAAACAGGCGAGACTGTAACCAATATCAGCTTCAGTTCTACAGTTGACTCTACACTATCAGGAAACGACAATTCTACGATCAAGTAACCACAAGCGAGTATACGGCAAGAAGAACGAGTTTACAAGTTTATGAGTTTAGGCTACGAGTCTACGAGTTCACGAGTCTACGAGCCTACGTGTGTACAGTTGATTCTTCATTATCAAGACAGAAAACAAACAATACCTCTTACAACCAACAACTCACAACCAGCTCCTGACAGTATTCTCTCCAACCCCCCCTCCGTCTCCCCGATCATCACGCTGATGTAGAGGTGAAGAGGTCACACGACGCCTTGCCAGTAGTTTAACAAAATATTGATACAAACAATCTTCCAATTTCTACGACGAACCAACGACCTACAACCATCTATGATCAACTACAAGTAACAAGTCTACAAGACATCTCTACAATCTTCTACACGCACCTACAAGTAGCAACATTCTTCATCCCACAATGAGTAAATCACAAGAAAGAAGGACCGAAAATACATGGAGAAAGAAAAACAAAAACAAGCAAACGTAGACCGAGAGTTAACTCACAATCCACGACTACATCATCCCCCACCTGACCCCACCCTTCTCTCCAACCAACCCACCACCTCCACCACCACCACGCTGAGGCAGGGATGATGACAGCAGCAAATACCAGATCCCTCACCCACCTCTCACCTTACTCATCGTTACTCAACATTACTCATCATTACTCAACATTACTCATCGTTGCTCATTTACTCACCACAGCTACCAGAGTGTGAGAAGTCGACGTTGCTAGCATTTTCCTGAGAAGTTAAGGACACCCCACAACACGTCAATCTACTCACCACCTGCACCATCACTAACACCATTCCCACCACGGTAAAAATTAGTGAGTTACATAGTTACTTTACTTATACAATACACAGTAATAGACACAGTGGTAGACGACATCTTTTGCACAAGCATATAAAACGTGCTGTATAGTTACAACTTAAAAACATATACCTACTTCAGTTATCTGTATAATTCAATCACTAAATACTTGCACCAACAATAAATAATCTACACTGTATATGTTCACTCATTTATTATAGTATTTATTTACTACCAACGAGTGTTACAATTTATACCAACATAAAATACGTGTTTCATACATACAGCTATACATTATTACATCTACAAAGTAATAAAGAAAATATACCATCACAGTTACTCAGTGAGTGATTAAAAGAACTGTATTAAACATTTATTAATTAATGCTACCTAGTGGAAACAGACAAATTAAGTTACAAGGAAAACCAGAAAAAAAGGGCCAACACAAATGACGTTAGCAAGAATGAACAACATCTTCCACACAATCATTAAGACAAAGATTTCCACACAGTGCTGACATATATTGCCGACGATAGGTACACGTGAACAACAAGTCAGTGTATATACAGTAGTTAATATTGTATATAGTGTATATAGATTTTTTTATATAAAATAACAAAATATGGGGCTATATAATATCATTTTCAGTAATATCTGTGCAATATAAACTAAGCCTTAAAAAGGGGTCCCAAGGGAATTAGCCAGCAATTATGCAACCTGGACAACACCGAAAAAGCGTAGACAAACGAAGAAAAACAAACTATAGAAAATCAGTAAAAAAAATATACAGTAAGATCGCATAACAAACAAATGAAAATAGGTGTGTTACTACAAATGCCTAAATATCACATAAACTCCTTCTATAAGTGAAACAAAAAGCAAATTGTTGTTCTCCACGAGTCAGTGGCAAGGCACATCATCACTATCATCGACCGCTGCATGACTGGATTAGCGATGTCAGGACTGCAGTTACTATAATATTACTGCAATTACTACAATTATTTAATGACAAATGATTGCATTATGTTACAGTTACAGTTATGTAACTACAAACTATATGTAATAATTACAATACAATTATGTACGATACAATTATTATGTAACAATTCAATTATGTAACAATTCATACAATGTCATAATTATGTATTACTACAATGTTACTACAATATTACTAGAGTGTTACTAGAATTATGTTACACTTGCTACAGTTATGTAACTACAAACGATATGTAACAATTACAGTACAATTATG
Organism: Coenobita brevimanus; assembly: GCF_032717465.1. Classification (NCBI taxonomy): domain Eukaryota; kingdom Metazoa; phylum Arthropoda; class Malacostraca; order Decapoda; family Coenobitidae; genus Coenobita; species Coenobita brevimanus. The sequence continues at coordinate 24,569,834 of NC_137046.1, forward strand.
TAACAATACAGTTATGTAACAATTCATACAATGTTACAGTTATGTATTACTACAATGTTACTACAATATTACTGCAGTGTTACTGGAATTATTTTACACTTGCTACAGTTATGTAACTACAAACGATATGTAACAATTACAGTACAATTATGTAACAATACAGTTATGTAACAATACAGTTATGTAACAATTCATACAATGTTACAGTTATGTGTTACTACAATATTACTGCAGTGTTACTGGAATTATTTTACACTTGCTACAGTTATGTAACTACAAACGATATGTAACAATTACAATTATGTACAATACAATTATTATGTAACAATATAATTATGTAACAATTCATACAATGTTACAATTATGTATTACTACAATGTTACTACAATATTACTGCAGTGTTACTAGAACTATGTTACACTTGCTTCAGCTAAGTAAATACAAACGATATGTAACAATTACAATGCAATTATGTACAATACAATTATTGTGTAACAATTCATACAATGTTAGTACAATTCTGTATTACTACAATGTTACTACAATATTACTACAATGTTAATACAATTATTTTACAGCTGCTACAGTTATGTAACTACAAACGATATGTAACAGTTATAATACAATTATGTACAATAAAAATATAATTATGTCACATTTCATACAGTATTACTACAACTCTGTATTACAAGAATCATCATACTAGTTAGGTGAAATATTAGACATTACTAAAGGGATAACTCCATATATAATGCAATGACCTAGCTGTTCGTTCGTTCGTTTACAGATTCCCTGCACCTATAGTGCAGGCCGAGCCATACATTAGCCCGGTCAGTGGGGTATGGGTTGATTAAATAATAGTAAAGGGGGAGGACAGGGCCTGGGGATTGCCCAGCACACACGCCCTGTCTCCTAAATGGCTTTGTGGTGTGTGTGACCTAGCAGTATTACCATTGCATAATTATATGTGTATGTCTGTTATGCATACACATTTTACAATATGTTATACAATATTTTATAATCAATTTAACTATAGTGCATTTGCTCCATTATGTATAGAATTTGTTTAAAATGTATTATGTTTCTAGAATATTATTAGGCCAGTACAAGATTATCATGAATATTATGTCTATACAATATAATCAGTACTATGTACTAATAGATTAGAGTGTGTCACTGATGAATGCTGTCGGAGGATCGCCAGCTGGCATGACCGAGCGATGTCAGGACTGTAAAATATCTTACTTCATAATAACCAGCAACATACATAATACAGTCTAGAGGTTAGGACAATGTCAAACCTAAGGGCGAGAGGAAATGACATTAACACCTCTCCAGAATGTCTCACACCAGCACAATAGCCCACAAACAGTGCCTCGTGACCTTACACACACACACACACACACACACACACATACACACACACACAGGCTTCTAGAACATTTGGATGACAGTGTAGCCCACATGATGGAAGTTCTTATATATGGAAAGAAAGAGAAGGTGAGGGGAGGAGGAGGCTAGCAAGAGAGGCGAGAGGGTGGTAGGGCGAGAGAGAGAGAGAGAGAGTGAGACAGTGGGGAGGTAACAGCGGGACTCTATACTTCACTCGTGTGTGTGAGAGACTTTGTTAATATTTCCAAAACAAATAATAGTCCCATACTCATTTTTACCTCTCCTGTCATCGCATGACAAAGGGAACGAAGATTATCCACTTACAAAACTACTCACGTATAACAAACCCTCGTCCACGAGTCCAATATACGTATAACTGATTTACAAAACACACTACAAGAAGCTACGAAGTTTCTACAAGAGTGGAAACAATGAAGAAGGTTAAAATGGGGAAAGCCCCAGGAATTGATGAAGTGTGTGGTAAAATGCTGAAGCATGGGGGAGAGATAGTAGTAGAATGGATGTGGAAGATGTGCAGATTGGCCTGGGAGGAAGGTAGAGTCCCGGAGGATTGGCAGTCAGGTATAATTATTCCCCCTTATGGTAATCATAGGGCCATTTGTTTTCTTAGTGTAACAGGAAAAGTATATGGTAGGATACTTTTTGACAAAGTTAGAATATGACAGGGTGGATAGACAGGGATTGTGGAAAGTATTAAGAATATAAGGAGTAGATGGGAAGTTGCTGAAGGCCGTGAAGGTGCTACTGCAGTGCACGTGGATAGTGAACTGAGTGAATTTTTCTATTTGAAAGTTAGATTGAAGCATGGATGTGTCATGTCTCCATGGTTGTTCAATCTGTATATGGATGGGGTTATAAAAGAGATACAAGGTAAGATAATGAATGTTGATGCGGTCCTAGTGAAAGAGGGCAGTGTTTGGCAACTCCCTGAACTGTTGTTTGCAGATGATACTGTGCTGTTAATTGAAGACGAAGGGGAGCTACAAGGCTTATTGAATGAGTTTGGAAGAGAGTATAAGAAACGGAAACTAAGGGTGCATGTAGGAAGAGTGAAGTTTTGGTCTTCGATAGAAGTGAAGTCAGTGAAGAGAAGTGAAGCGGTTGGATGAGGAGGAAATGGAAAATGTGAGTGTGTTTAAGTACTAGGGTAGTGTGATGAGTAAGGATGGAAGTTTAGAGGGTGAAGAGCTTGAAAGGGCACAACAAGGAAGAAAGGTTGCTGGTTGCTTGAAAACAGTGTTATGAAACACGGAAGTGAGCAGGGAAATGAGCATGGAAGTGAAAAAGCTACTACATGACAGTATTGTGATACCAAGTCTAACGCATGGAAGTGAAGCTTGGACTTTGTTGTAGGGACATACTGTAAGTCAAGAGTGAGAGCAGTGGAAATGAGTTATTTGAGAGGAGCATGTGGAGTCACGTGGAGAGACAGGCTAACAAATGAGGAAGTGAAGGAGCGATGTGGTGTGGATGTGGATGTGATGGGAACCATTAGGAGAAACACACTGAGGTGGTCTGGCCATGTGGAGAGGATGGAGAGTGAGAGACTGATGAGGAGGGTGTATGTGTGTGAGGTGGAGGGGGGGAGGGGGACAGGGAGGGGGAGGCCAAGGATGATATGGAGGGATGAAGTGGGGAGGTATATGAGAGAGGGAGGTGTGAGCTGGGAGCAGGGCAAGGAAATGACAGGAGACAGGGCGACATGGAGGCGATTTGTTTGTGGTCACTCCGTATGGGATTAAGGCGTCTGGCAATTGATAGACAGATAGACAAAACATTAAAATTGTGCACACAACCCAACTGCCTCCAGAGTGTTTCTTCTTATGTTTGCAGGGCCTATGTAGTATTTTTCATACATGTCATGTGTACAGAGGATGTAGATACATTGATGATGATAATCAAAAAACAGTTCCACAAACAATTGTGTCAAGAACGATAAACGGGTACTAAAATATGTGTGTAAATACTCTCCTGTGCTTCTCCCTGACTGTCGATGCACTTTCTGCCTGAATAAGTATACTTACAAAGAATGTGCATTTTACCTATGCAAGAATCTTCCCTGAAGAGTGCAGTCACTACATACTGGTAAGTATCAGTCCTTGCATTCCATAATATGTGATGGGTGTATGACAGTACTTGGGAATAATCTGGAGATGGATATATAAACCTCCGGAGGTGAGACTCCGACAGACAACTATGGAATGTGGGAGACCCGGGTGGGTAAGGTATCTTTGAGGAGGGATTCATGAAGTGTTTGTTTTACTGTATCTTAGAGTGATTTATTGGACTTTTTTTTCTCCTTTCCTTAGGTACAAGCCCGGGATGTGACCTATGGACGGCTATCAAACTCGAGCATCGCTATGCAAAATCACCCGTAACTGAACTGTGGTGTGATGAACATTTGGAAACATTCTGTGACCCACACAAGATACCCATGATAATTTGCTTTAAATGTGCAGACCCACTGTACCTGAGTGATGCATAGTGTACAAAGGAATACAAAGGAAGGCAAACAGCAACAGACCTTATGGTTATTTCGAGGCTGTTTGTTACAGGGTAGACTATGACTACGAGATCTAACTCTACATGCTGAAGGATAACGATAGCAAAGCAAGAAGGCTCCCCCCGCCTCCAAACTCTCCAGTTAAAACTGGTAAGAAAAAGTGAGAAAAAACATCATGCAGCATGGAAAAACTGACATGGAATTTTCATAGGAAAGACTGCAAATGAAAAGCTACATTGTATAATACTTTATCTATAAGCTACCAGTATGAATAACCTGGAAAACAAAGTAGCAAAGTAAAATAAATAAAAACAAATAATTAACGCATGACACTATGTACGGGTATGTTGAGTTAACGAGGCGTCTGCAGACGCAGCGTGGAAATTGCACAGTACACAGTGTGGATGTTCGGGGGTGGTGCAGCAGCCTTGGCTGGCGCTATTAAGGTAGGCAGCAGTCAATCAGGCCCCTGCTCCGTTCATTCCACTGAGACTAGGAACTTTACCATGTGGGACCAACACACAAGTCACCGGAAACAGTGACCCCTGATACATTAAAAATGTCCCGATGGTGGTCACTTGACTAACAGGGACCCCTCAGTGATACCCAGCTCATCACAGGTCGGAAATATGAGTAGTGACCGTTAACTCAGGGCTATCTGTGCATATACTAATACTTGCATTTGATAAATTGGTCCAGACTCTAAAAAATTAAAATTAGAAAATATATATATATACATACACAAGTGTTTTATTCAGTAGTAAACATACTAAGCTGGGGGTTAGACGACAAATATTATCCAGGCGGCCTTTAAAGGTCAGTACTGTATTACAATTTACTACACTGGAGGGCAATTTATTCCATATATTTACAACTCTATTAAAGAAAAAATGCTTAGCTTCATGGGACTGGAATCGTTTGCCAATTATTATACGCCCATTGTCTCTAGTATAATTCGAGTGATCAACTGTAAAGTATTTATCAACAGCCATATTAACATGTCCTTTGAATATTTTGAACACTTGAATTAGATCTCCTCATAACCTCCATTCAGTTAGGGTAAAGTAGATTCAGGGCTTCTAAATGTTACTTGTACGGTTTATTTCTCAGTTTAGGTATCATCTTTGTCATCCTTCGCTGCACTCTTTCGAGCTTTTCCATATCCTTTTTATAATACGGTGACCAAAACTGAACGCAATACTCCAAGTGTGGACGTACTAAGGAATTATTCAAAGTGAGGATGATATTATCAGATTTATATTCCAATGCTCTACCTATGAATCCAATTAATTTATTGGCTTTTTTCACAGCTTCTGTGCATTCTTTGCTTGGTTTCAGATCGTTTGTTATTATAACTCCTAAATCTTTTTTATGGTTTACCCTATCAAGTTGGACATTATCCATGCTATAACTAGCTCTTACATTTTTCTTGCCAAAGTTTTGCACTTTACATTTATTAACACTGAACTCCATTTGCCAAACTTGGGCCCAGTTTAACAGTCGATCAAGATCTCTCTGAATTGCCCGCCTTTGCAGTGCTGTATCTGCTCTGTTACATACTTTAGTATCGTCAGCAAATTTTGAAATTTTACAACATAATCCTTCATCAATATCATTTATATATATTAAGAAAAGAATAGGACCTAACAATGAACCCTGTGGCACTCCACTTGTAACGTTAGTCTAGTCTGACTCTTTTCCGATTATTACAACTCTTTGCTTTCGTCTAGTGAGCCAATCTTCTACCCACCCGAGAACACTGCCACTGACACCATGTGCCTTAAGTTTCTGAAGGAGTCTGTTGTGTGGAATTTTGTCAAAAGCCTTTTGAAAACCAAGATAAACATCAACAGATTTAGTGTCGTCATACATGGTCAGTATATCACTGAAAAAGTCCAGCAGGTTCGTGAGCCAAGAGCGATTATTACGAAAACCATGTTGCGAATCTTTGATGAGCTTGTTTGATTCTAAGTGTTTCAGATACTTGTCTCTGATAATAGTTTCAAGCAATTAGCAAATCACCGATGTTAAACTTATTAGGCGGTAGTTTTCTGGCTGTGATCTGTTGCTTTTTTTTAATGTTGGGATTACGTTAGCAAGTTTCCATTCATGTGGCACCTTACTGCTCTTAAGTGATAGGTTAAAAAGTTCAGATGAAGGCATTGGTATTTCATTCTGTAGTTCCTTAAAAAAACGTGGAGATATTTTGTCCGGTCCTGGTGTTTTCTTCTCTTTTAATTTGCCAATTGCTAGGAGTACATTGCGATCACTAACTGTAATGTCAGTGATTATGTTGTCCACTTCTATAGGAATGGGGGAAAGAGCAGGAATCGTAGGTATATTTTCTGTTGTAAATACTGACGCAAAGAAAATATTACGAATTTTCGCCATCATAGTTTCATCATCAGTGTGCTCTCCATTACCTGTGATTAAGGGGCCGATTGTCGGAGTTATTATCTTTTTGTTTCTTATGTAACTGAAAAATTCTTTGGGATATGATTTACTGATACTTGCAATATGTGCCTCAAGGTTTTTCTTACTGCATTTAATTAATTTTTTGGCTTTCCATCGATGGGCATCGTATTTATTTTTATCACTTTCACTCTTTGTGGTATTATGATTTTCATAAGCAAGATTTTTTGCTTCCAGGCAATGTTTAATGTCAGAGTTCCACCATTTGGGTTTAGAATTTTTGGCAGGCCTTCAGTTGTGCATTGAAAATCATGACCTGATAGCACTGTTGAGAGTTTCTGTAAAATAATTCCACACGTCATTGATGTCAAAAGTTTCGGCAATAGGATGCCAAGTACCTGCACCAAACAAATGACTTTAATTTCTTAAAATTTGCCCTCTTAAAGTCAGGCACTTTCTCGCAACTGGCCTTGACAATGTCTTCACTGATTTTAATGTTAAAAGTAACTGTGTGATGATCACTTGTACTAAATTCTTCTCCTACAATTACATTACTCACTACGTTTTCTGATGTGATTAAGTCAAGATCTCAGATGTTAGCTCCACGTGTTGGATAATTTACAAATTGATACAAAGAACTTTCCTGCAAGTTTGTATATAGGTCTAACCCTGTGTGTGAGGAGAGCGCTTCTTCCCATTTTGGAACTGGTAAATTAAAATCACCAAATATTACAGTGCTTTGCATATACTGTAAGATATTTCGCCAATTCGATTGTAGATTTCATTATCGATGTTGAGTGGCTGACCGGGTGGATGATAAATTAACCCAAGTGTGATTTTATAGCAAGATTAATTTCTAAGCTGAATATAAATAGTGTCAATGTTTTCAATACATAGCTTGGTGATTATGACTGGATGAAATCCTGATTTAATACATAACAACACACCGCCCCCTGTTCGATTCTTCTATTCACTACTGAAAATGTGATAGCTTGGTAATTAAACTCTGCTAGATAATCTCTTTGCTCAGTATTTAGCCACGATTCTGTTATACCAATTATGTCTTACTCTTCAGTAAAAACAAGGGCCTCTAAATCAGAAAATTTATTACTTAGATTACGTGCATTTACAAGAAGAGCTTTAATGTGTTTTCTTTTCCTATGTGGGGTGCTTCCATTACTTACTGATTCATCAGATCGTCTTACATCTATGTTCGCCTCCCTTGCCTGTTTTTTCTGCAGAAAAAACTTACTGCATCACTAAGCAATGACCGAGACGGGCAGAACCAATGGCATTCAAGTGTAGTCCATTCGCAAATAGTGTTCGCTGCACGTAAAATTGGTTCGATATGTCAATGAACTCAACTCCTTCCTGCAGGCAAAGTGACCTAAACCTGTTATTTATACTAAATGCTTTATTGAAGAATGCATTCCTTGGGAGTATTCCTGAAATAAAGATGTTGTTAGTTTTCTCCTTGTAGCATCATATGATCCTCCTGTACTTCTCTATCAGCTCCCTTGATCGGGTTTCCACGACACCTTTCGTACCTGTATGATATGTGCCTGATATGTCCCGGATTAGGATGTATGCAATAAGAAAACATTATTAATAAATGTCTTAAATGTTTCACTGTGTTTTTATTTGTCCTTTAAATGAATAGACATTTCTTAAATCAGGTATCAGTGGTGGTGGTGTTAATTGTAGTTATTGTAGCTGTAGAGTGACTGTAGCTGTAGAGAATAAGAAGAAATTAGATAGAAAACAGAATGAAGAGAAAGAGAGAGAGAGAGAGAGAGAGAGTCTTTCGCTAGGTGAATGTTACACGGGTATGAAGGCTGGTCAAGGCCACTCGTTTGGTGAGCCTTGCCTCGGTCATTTTCCCACCAACCACCATAGAAGGTGGATGTCTGTCCTCTCGTGATCAAAACATCTTCAGCCTGTGTAGATTTGGACAGGGGGTATGTGACCTAATAATTGGAGGGGAGGGAATTGCTTGTGGGCAGGCCCGTTATTACACAGACAATATTGGGGCATGCTCAGTACTATACATGGGGGAGGGGGATGCCCAGTACAACCCTGCCCAGGACTACGTGTGTGTAGTCTTGAGCAGGGTTGAACTACCTACAGACAGAGAAATACAGTTCATTGTTGATTTGTTGCATACATGAAGGACTGGGAGTAATGGTTAACTCTTGTATTAGAGAGTTAGACAGAAAAGGGATGAGAGTTTGTTCGTAGATGGGTGCTACACGAACGCTGTAGTGGTGGAGGAATGCAGACACACAGTTCAGACAAGCAGTTACCATTGAAATAACGATAGTAAAGAAATAAAGATGCAAAAGTGTGGCAAGCAGACAGAGGTTGAAGGAAGCCAGTAAGAGGAGGAGAGTTAATGAAACGAAAGGCTTTAACTCCACCTTGTTGAGATGCATGTGGGGAGCCTCCCCACACATGAGAGTTGTACTCTATACAGGGGCGAATAAAACCCGTGTATAGTGTCAACAACTGTGCTGTGGTAAAGAAGGCACAGAGTCAGCTTAGCACACCTACTCTCTTCCAAGTAGATATTACAAGACAGGTGATATGATCTTTCCAAAATAAATCCAGAGAGAAAGAAATCCCAGTTATGTTTGACGATGATGGAGCTTTGAGCTGGGTATTGTTAAAAATTTAAGGACATTCCTGGGAAAGATTCTGGAGGGTTGAGTGATGTAATAACTGAATTTTTGATGCAGTAAAAACAAGATTACTTTTACCAAATCAAGATATGAGCCAAGTCAGACATTAGGTGGACCACAGCCTAATTCCTTGTTTGTTGAAAAAACTGCTAGGATGGGCGCAGAGCGAAGCAAATGGAAAGGTGAAAGGTGGAGTCAAGAGCATATGAATGGATAAGGTTAGATGTACAGCTTAGATGGTCACTGACAAATAGAAAGAAGAGAGCTGGTGACAGAACAGATCCCTGAGGAACACCAGTGTTGATAGCTCTAGAAGAAGAAGAAGGAGAACAGTGACCGTCTACAACCGCAGCTGTTGATCGACCAGAAAGGAATCTATAGATGAAGGCACAAATAGAATGACAGAAACTGTAAGAGGGCAATTTGGAAAATATTTATGCCAGACTCGATAGAAAGCCTTTGAGATGTCGACTGCAATGGCAAAGCTTTCGCCAAAGTCCCGAAAGGAGGATGGCCTGAAGTCTGAGAGGTAGATAAGAAGATCGCCAATGGAGCATCCCTGGTGGAACCCATACTGATGAACAGAAAGAAGGTTGTGATAGGAAAGGTGCCTTCAAATTTTTTTGCTAAGACCAGACTTTAGAAATACAGGATGTTAAAGCAATTAAGCGATACTTAGAGGTCTGGGAATGGTCGCCTTCTTTGAGACAGGCTGAATAAAAGCAAACTTCCAGCAAGAAGGAAAGGAACAAGGTGACAGACAAAGGCAAAAGAGTTTACCTAGGCAGGGTATAAGCACTGAAGCACATATTTTGAGGACAACAGGAGGGACCCCATCAGGCCCATATGCCTTGTTAGTACTGAGGCCAGCGATGGCAGAAAGTACATCATTTGAAGAAATTTTAAAGTCAGCTATGATGAAGTCAGAGAGGGGAAGTGATGGAGGAACTGAACCAGAATCGTCTACGGTGGAGCTGGAGGAGAAAGTCAGAGCAAAGAGTTCTGCTTTATGAGTAGAAAATATAGCCACAGAGCCATCAGAGTGGAAAAGACAGGGGATGGATGACCAGGTAACGGTGTTAGAAAAGTTTTGGGCAAGGTGGCAGAAGGAGCAAGAAGAATTTAAGTTGGAGAGTTCAGAGCATGTAATACAAATAAAATTATTTTTAGCAAAGAGAAGAACATACCTAGCACGATTCTGGGCAGAAGCATTAGAGATGATATTCATGGGGGGGAGGGGGGTCAGCTCCAGTACCTTTTATAGGCCTTCTTCTTGTGAACAGGATCAAAACAAGTGTGATTAAACCAAGTTTTTGTTTGCATTAGTTACAGGATATGAGAAAGGAATGTATGCTTCCATGCCTGAGACAATAATCCCCAAGGAAAATCAAAGACTTGATGCTTGGGGCATCCCAATTAGCAACTCAGAAGTGCGACATACGCCTCTTCTTAGGAGAGTCCACAGGCCTTACTGGAACGATAAGATTGTGATCGGAGGAGCCCAACAGAAAGAAAAAGTTAACAGCATAAGCAGAAAGATTACTTGTAAAGAAGAGGTAAGTATGTTGGAACTCTCTCCAAGGCAGTCAGGGATACGGGTAGGGTGTTGTACAAGCTGCTATGAGTCATTAAGCCATAAATTGTGAGCCACAGCTCAGGGTGGGTAGCGTCTCGTTGTGAGCCACAGCTCAGGCTGTGCTGGCCGTGCATCACAGCTAACTACTCCACCCCTAAGCAAACTTACGCATGGCGGTACGCAAAGACAGAGAGAGAGGGATTTTTTTCTTTCCACCAGATAATGCCCTGGATGTTTATCTTCAAGTTTATTATAAGCAAAAACAAATTTTTTGTGTGTTTTTTTCGTTTTCTCACTACTCCCCAACATAAACTTACACATGGCCCTACGCAAAGACAGAGAGATAGAGATTATTTTTTTTTACCAGATGATGCCCTGGATGTTTATCTTTGCTTTCGTCTAGTGAGCCAATCTTCTACCCACCCGAGAACACTGCCACTGACACCATGTGCCTTAAGTTTCTGAAGGAGTTTGTTGTGTGGAATTTTGTCAAAAGCCTTTTGAAAACCAAGATAAACATCAACAGATTTAGTGTCGTCATACATGGTCAGTATATCACTGAAAAAGTCCAGCAGGTTCGTGAGCCAAGAGCGATTATTACGAAAACCATGTTGCGAATCTTTGATGAGCTTGTTTGATTCTAAGTGTTTCAGATACTTGTCTCTGATAATAGTTTCAAGCAATTAGCAAATCACCGATGTTAAACTTATTAGGCGGTAGTTTTCTGGCTGTGATCTGTTGCTTTTTTTTAATGTTGGGATTACGTTAGCAAGTTTCCATTCATGTGGCACCTTACTGCTCTTAAGTGATAGGTTAAAAAGTTCAGATGAAGGCATTGGTATTTCATTCTGTAGTTCCTTAAAAAAACGTGGAGATATTTTGTCCGGTCCTGGTGTTTTCTTCTCTTTTAATTTGCCAATTGCTAGGAGTACATTGCGATCACTAACTGTAATGTCAGTGATTATGTTGTCCACTTCTATAGGAATGGGGGAAAGAGCAGGAATCGTAGGTATATTTTCTGTTGTAAATACTGACGCAAAGAAAATATTACGAATTTTCGCCATCATAGTTTCATCATCAGTGTGCTCTCCATTACCTGTGATTAAGGGGCCGATTGTCGGAGTTATTATCTTTTTGTTTCTTATGTAACTGAAAAATTCTTTGGGATATGATTTACTGATACTTGCAATATGTGCCTCAAGGTTTTTCTTACTGCATTTAATTAATTTTTTGGCTTTCCATCGATGGGCATCGTATTTATTTTTATCACTTTCACTCTTTGTGGTATTATGATTTTCATAAGCAAGATTTTTTGCTTCCAGGCAATGTTTAATGTCAGAGTTCCACCATTTGGGTTTAGAATTTTTGGCAGGCCTTCAGTTGTGCATTGAAAATCATGACCTGATAGCACTGTTGAGAGTTTCTGTAAAATAATTCCACACGTCATTGATGTCAAAAGTTTCGGCAATAGGATGCCAAGTACCTGCACCAAACAAATGACTTTAATTTCTTAAAATTTGCCCTCTTAAAGTCAGGCACTTTCTCGCAACTGGCCTTGACAATGTCTTCACTGATTTTAATGTTAAAAGTAACTGTGTGATGATCACTTGTACTAAATTCTTCTCCTACAATTACATTACTCACTACGTTTTCTGATGTGATTAAGTCAAGATCTCAGATGTTAGCTCCACGTGTTGGATAATTTACAAATTGATACAAAGAACTTTCCTGCAAGTTTGTATATAGGTCTAACCCTGTGTGTGAGGAGAGCGCTTCTTCCCATTTTGGAACTGGTAAATTAAAATCACCAAATATTACAGTGCTTTGCATATACTGTAAGATATTTCGCCAATTCGATTGTAGATTTCATTATCGATGTTGAGTGGCTGACCGGGTGGATGATAAATTAACCCAAGTGTGATTTTATAGCAAGATCAATTTCTAAGCTGAATATAAATAGTGTCAATGTTTTCAATACATAGCTTGGTGATTATGACTGGATGAAATCCTGATTTAATACATAACAACACACCGCCCCCTGTTCGATTCTTCTATTCACTACTGAAAATGTGATAGCTTGGTAATTAAACTCTGCTAGATAATCTCTTTGCTCAGTATTTAGCCACGATTCTGTTATACCAATTATGTCTTACTCTTCAGTAAAAACAAGGGCCTCTAAATCAGAAAATTTATTACTTAGATTACGTGCATTTACAAGAAGAGCTTTAATGTGTTTTCTTTTCCTATGTGGGGTGCTTCCATTACTTACTGATTCATCAGATCGTCTTACATCTATGTTCGCCTCCCTTGCCTGTTTTTTCTGCAGAAAAAACTTACTGCATCACTAAGCAATGACCGAGACGGGCAGAACCAATGGCATTCAAGTGTAGTCCATTCGCAAATAGTGTTCGCTGCACGTAAAATTGGTTCGATATGTCAATGAACTCAACTCCTTCCTGCAGCCAAAGTGACCTAAACCTGTTATTTATACTAAATGCTTTTTTGAAGAATGCATTCCTTGGGAGTATTCCTGAAATAAAGATGTTGTTAGTTTTCTCCTTGTAGCATCATATGATCCTCCTGTACTTCTCTATCAGCTCCCTTGATCGGGTTTCCACGACACCTTTCGTACCTGTATGATATGTGCCTGATATGTCCCGGATTAGGATGTATGCAATAAGAAAACATTATTAATAAATGTCTTAAATGTTTCACTGTGTTTTTATTTGTCCTTTAAATGAATAGACATTTCTTAAATCAGGTATCAGTGGTGGTGGTGTTAATTGTAGTTATTGTAGCTGTAGAGTGACTGTAGCTGTAGAGAATAAGAAGAAATTAGATAGAAAACAGAATGAAGAGAAAGAGAGAGAGAGAGAGAGAGAGTCTTTCGCTAGGTGAATGTTACACGGGTATGAAGGCTGGTCAAGGCCACTCGTTTGGTGAGCCTTGCCTCGGTCATTTTCCCACCAACCACCATAGAAGGTGGATGTCTGTCCTCTCGTGATCAAAACATCTTCAGCCTGTGTAGATTTGGACAGGGGGTATGTGACCTAATAATTGGAGGGGAGGGAATTGCTTGTGGGCAGGCCCGTTATTACACAGACAATATTGGGGCATGCTCAGTACTATACATGGGGGAGGGGGATGCCCAGTACAACCCTGCCCAGGACTACGTGTGTGTAGTCTTGAGCAGGGTTGAACTACCTACAGACAGAGAAATACAGTTCATTGTTGATTTGTTGCATACATGAAGGACTGGGAGTAATGGTTAACTCTTGTATTAGAGAGTTAGACAGAAAAGGGATGAGAGTTTGTTCGTAGATGGGTGCTACACGAACGCTGTAGTGGTGGAGGAATGCAGACACACAGTTCAGACAAGCAGTTACCATTGAAATAACGATAGTAAAGAAATAAAGATGCAAAAGTGTGGCAAGCAGACAGAGGTTGAAGGAAGCCAGTAAGAGGAGGAGAGTTAATGAAACGAAAGGCTTTAACTCCACCTTGTTGAGATGCATGTGGGGAGCCTCCCCACACATGAGAGTTGTACTCTATACAGGGGCGAATAAAACCCGTGTATAGTGTCAACAACTGTGCTGTGGTAAAGAAGGCACAGAGTCAGCTTAGCACACCTACTCTCTTCCAAGTAGATATTACAAGACAGGTGATATGATCTTTCCAAAATAAATCCAGAGAGAAAGAAATCCCAGTTATGTTTGACGATGATGGAGCTTTGAGCTGGGTATTGTTAAAAATTTAAGGACATTCCTGGGAAAGATTCTGGAGGGTTGAGTGATGTAATAACTGAATTTTTGATGCAGTAAAAACAAGATTACTTTTACCAAATCAAGATATGAGCCAAGTCAGACATTAGGTGGACCACAGCCTAATTCCTTGTTTGTTGAAAAAACTGCTAGGATGGGCGCAGAGCGAAGCAAATGGAAAGGTGAAAGGTGGAGTCAAGAGCATATGAATGGATAAGGTTAGATGTACAGCTTAGATGGTCACTGACAAATAGAAAGAAGAGAGCTGGTGACAGAACAGATCCCTGAGGAACACCAGTGTTGATAGCTCTAGAAGAAGAAGAAGGAGAACAGTGACCGTCTACAACCGCAGCTGTTGATCGACCAGAAAGGAATCTATAGATGAAGGCACAAATAGAATGACAGAAACTGTAAGAGGGCAATTTGGAAAATATTTATGCCAGACTCGATAGAAAGCCTTTGAGATGTCGACTGCAATGCTTTCACAAAGTCCCGAAAGGAGGATGGCATGAAGTCTGAGTGGTAGATAATAAGATCGCAAATGTAGCATCCCTGGTGGAACCCATACTGATGAACAGAAAGAAGGTGATAGGAAAGGTGCCTTCATTTTTTGCTAAGACCAGACTTTAGAAATACAGGATGTTAAAGCAATTAAGCGATACTTAGAGGTCTGGGAATGGTCGCCTTCTTTGAGACAGGCTGAATAAAAGCAAACTTCCAGCAAGAAGGAAAGGAACAAGGTGACAGACAAAGGCAAAAGAGTTTACCTAGGCAGGGTATAAGCACTGAAGCACATATTTTGAGGACAACAGGAGGGACCCCATCAGGCCCATATGCCTTGTTAGTACTGAGGCCAGCGATGGCAGAAAGTACATCATTTGAAGAAATTTTAAAGTCAGCTATGATGAAGTCAGAGAGGGGAAGTGATGGAGGAACTGAACCAGAATCGTCTAAGGTGGAGCTGGAGGAGAAAGTCAGAGCAAAGAGTTCTGCTTTATGAGTAGAAAATATAGCCACAGAGCCATCAGAGTGGAAAAGACAGGGGATGGATGACCAGGTAACGGTGTTAGAAAAGTTTTGGGCAAGGTGGCAGAAGGAGCAAGAAGAATTTAAGTTGGAGAGTTCAGAGCATGTAATACAAATAAAATTATTTTTAGCAAAGAGAAGAACATACCTAGCACGATTCTGGGCAGAAGCATTAGAGATGATATTCATGGGGGGGAGGGGGGTCAGCTCCAGTACCTTTTATAGGCCTTCTTCTTGTGAACAGGATCAAAACAAGTGTGGTTAAACCAAGTTTTTGTTTGCATTAGTTACAGGATATGAGAAAGGAATGTATGCTTCCATGCCTGAGACAATAATCCCCAAGGAAATCAAAGACTTGATGCTTGGGGCATCCCAATTAGCAACTCAGAAGTGCTGACATACGCCTCTTCTTAGGAGAGTCCACAGGCCTTACTGGAACGATAAGATTGTGATCGGAGGAGCCCAACAGAAAGAAAAAGTTAACAGCATATACAGAAAAGATTACTTGTAAAGAAGAGGGCATGTTGGAACTCTCTCCAAGGCAGTCAGGATACGGGTAGGGTGTTGTACAAGCTGCTATGAGTCATTAAGCCATAAATTGTGAGCCACAGCTCAGGGTGGGTAGCGTCTCGTTGTGAGCCACAGCTCAGGCTGTGCTGGCCGTGCATCACAGCTAACTACTCCACCCCTAAGCAAACTTATGCATGGCGGTACGCAAAGACAGAGAGAGAGGGATTTTTTTCTTTCCACCAGATAATGCCCTGGATGTTTATCTTCAAGTTTATTATAAGCAAAAACAATTTTTTTTGTGTTTTTTTCGTTTTCTCACTACTCCCCAACATAAACTTACACATGGCCCTACGCAAAGACAGAGAGATAGAGATTATTTTTTTTTACCAGATGATGCCCTGGATGTTTATCTTCAAGTTTATAATAAACAAAAATTTATTTTCATTTTTTGCACATTACGGGGTGGGATGTTTATCTTCAAGTTTATAATAAACAAAAACTTATTTTCATTTTTTGCACATTACGGGGTGGGATAAAAATAGGTAATTGCGCAATCCACGGGTTAAAGATAGAAAAGATGTAGGCTTGTTCACTATGTGGATCAGTGAAAGGAAAGGAGAGACAAAGGTGGTGATGAACATTGAAATCATATAGAGTGGAGGTTTCAAAGGACATATTGATAGGATGTGTTCCTTCTTAGAAGTGAGATAGCCAAAGAATTTTTCATAGTCAGTAGAATTTTGAGATAGGTAAACAAAACATATACAGTTAATCAGAGAATGACAGGAAAGTCGAAGCCAGGGAGTAAAGAATTCAGATGATTCAGGA